>NW_028242394.1:0-24463 GCF_964263255.1 Lissotriton vulgaris
ATGGGTGTGTGATTGGGTACGTGAGTTTCTGTATGTGTGAGTGATTGGTTGTGACTGGCTGTATGGATGAGTGAGTGGGTGAGTCATTGACTGTTAGTAAGTGCATGTGCACTCATCCATACAACCCCTCACACATGCCTACACACACACATATATATATCTATACTACTAGTAAAAGAGATAACAGAAACATTTTGGCAAGGTAAACACAGGAACCACTGCGCCAATCCACACACCCAATACATTGTTGGAAACCTCAGGGTGTGTAGATGGACATAGGCAACATTAAATTTAAAAAAAAAACGTAAATTACAAAATTTAAATTTGTAAACAAAGTAGTCCCCTAAAACAAGCGCCGGCCGCGACATAGCGCTGACCGCGACCTAGACGTAATGACGATATGCGGGGAGGAGTGGTGACGTGCGGCGAGGAGTGGCGGCGGAGTCCGGAGTGGGCGGCGGCTCAGGTAAGGCAGAGCGGCGAGGAGTGGCGGTGAAGTCTGTTGCGGGCGGCTCAGGTAAGGCAAAGGCAGGCTGGAGGCTGGAGGCAGGAGGCGGGTGGCAGGATCGAGGCGCGAAGCGGGAGGCGGGCGGGAGGCGGGCGGGAGGCAGGCTGGGCAATGTCGGGACTGGAGGCGGGAGGCGGGTTGGGCAATGTCGGGGCAGGCCGCGGCGAGGCGGGAGGCAGGAGGGATACGGTCTGGGCAATGTTGGTGCGGGCGGGAGTGCACAGAGCCTTAAAATGCTGCCCCCGGCCCCCTTCTGCCCCGGGCAACGCCGGGGCGGGCTGCTAATATATATATATATATATATATATATATATATATATATATATATATATATATATATATATATATATATATATATATATATATATATATTTATATATATATATATACATATATATATATATATATATATATATATATATAGAACACAAGGAGGGTGACACAACCGGATACTTTTTAAGAAGCCTTTATTAGCACTTCACAACACTCCACCGACGCGTTTCAGCCTCACGGCTTTTCTCACGGTCAGCAAGTCCTTTTTTTTTACTTTTCATTTATATACTGCACCATTTTAGCCTCAATGTGGCATTATGGGATACGTAGTTTATGAAACAAACATTAAAAGAAAACAATTATGACAGACAAAGGACTGGTGTGTTCCACTTGTTCAAGTATAGTACTATGCGTCCAAAGTTAGTTTCACTTAGGGCATATGTTATCAAGTATTTCCTACATATAACTCATTATTTCCAAGTGTTGGGTATAGTACCCTTTACATTAATAGGTATTCAGCTGAGTTCATTTTTACAACAGATGTATGTGGAGATCTTCTCCAAAGTTCATGCCTCTGGGATGCTTTGTTCAGAATCGAACAATGAAACGTGATTCCATTTGTCGAAGAAGACGGACAGTGTCTCCTCCTCTTTCCAGTTTGGTGAGCATTTTCAGTCCATAAAAGTTCATCGCTCGCCAATCCCCATTTTGACAAGTGCTTAGGTGTTTCGCTGTGGCATACAACATATTTGCATTCTTTACAGCCCGGATGTGTTCCAGTATTCTCTTCTTCAGCATGCATGTAGTGCATCCTATGTACTTCATTCCACATTTACATTCGATGACATACACCACGTTTTTAGATGTACATGTGATGTATTGCTTTATTGGCATACATTTTCCATCTGGTTCTGTTACACTTTTCATTCTTCTACCTACTTTGCATGCTTTGCATGAGGTGCATGGTTTGAAGCCTACATTTTGTTCTGTCCACCATTTAGGTTGTTGTTTGATCTGAAAGTGGCTTTTGACTAGTAGGTCCTGAAGAGAAGGGTTTTTTCTGTACGTGATGGAAGGATGTTTGCCAGCCAATGACCCTATATCTGGATCACTGGTTATTAGGTGCCAATATTTTTTCAGTTTTTTTGCAATTATTCCACTTTCCTTGTTATATGTGGTTACGAATCTTGGTGGATCTTTGTCTTGTGGGGTTTTTGGCTTTTCAATCAGAGTCTCTGCTCTGCTGATCTTATCCACTTTATTTTTACAGTCTTTTAGCACTGTGGGCCTGATTCACAGAACTAACTTGAGACAAAATCCTAAACTTACTACTTTTGGTATTCACAGAAGTTAGGATTTTGTCTTAAGTTTGTCTTAAGACAGACTTAAGACAGACTTAAGTTAGGATTTTGTCTTAAGTCTGTCTTAAGTCTGTCTTAAGTTTGTCTTAAGACAAACTTAAGACAAAATCCTAACTTCTGTGAATACCAAAAGTAGTAAGTTTAGGATTTTGTCTTAAGTTAGTTCTGTGAATAGGCCCCATAGTCCTTATATCCTCTTGACTGGAATCTTATTTTACTTTCGTGTATTTTGTTTTCGGCATCCTCTGGTTTCGAACAGTTTCTTTTTAATCGTACAAATTATCCATATGGGATGCTTTTCAGTAGAGCTTTTGGGTGGAAACTGGTGCCATGGAGCACACTATTGGTAGCAGTTTTTTTGCGGAACAGTGTGGTTTCTAATTTGCCCTTGGAGATGTAGACCTTAGTATCTAGAAAGTCTATTTCTCTCTTGTTTGTTGAGCAAGTGAATTGTAGTCCAACCTCATTTCGATTCAGTGTGGCAAAATATTTTTGGAATTGATCATTTGTGCCATTCCATATTAGAAAGAGGTCGTCAATATATCTGACCCAAAGAATTATTCGATCTAATTCTTCCTGGTTGGTATTGTTCCATGCTATTGTCTTTTACCACCATCCCATGGTGATATTGGCATAATTTGGAGAAAAAGATATCCCCATGGCAGTGCCACATTCTTGTTTGTACAGGTCATTATTAAAAGAAACACATTGTTCGTTAGACACAGTTCTATCATTTTTAGGAGCATTGATGTGTGGTCCATTTCCTTGATGCTATGTTGTTGCAGAAAATGTTTGCACGCTTTCAAACCTACTTTGTGTCTTATTGATGTGTAGAGTGACACAACATCAATTGTCACTAGAAGATAGCCTGGATTCCATGTCATATCCTTTAGGATCCTCAAAAAGTCTCCCGTGTCCTTCAGGTAAGATGGCATACTCTGAGCAATTGGAGCAAGGAAAGTATCAACATACTTAGAGACATTTTCATATAGTGAGCTGCATGACGATACGATTGGTCTCCCTGGCGGATTGATCAGTGTTTTGTGGATCTTAGGTAGAAAGTAGATGCACGGAGTAATTGGATACTCCGTGGTCATGTATTTCCTTTCGTCATCATTTATCAATCCTTTCGCATGCCAGATTTGCAATTGTTCTTTTAAATCGAACGTCATTTTCGATATTGGGTTGGATTTCAATTTACTGTAATGTTGCGGTGTGTTGAGCTGCCGCTCTGCCTCTTTGATGTAGTCACTGGTGTCTAAAATAACGATATTCCCCCCCTTGTCGGCGGGTTTTATCGTTATGGTTGCCTTGTCCATCAGATTCTGGATTGCCTTTCGTTCTTTAATTGACAGATTTTCTCTTTTATTGTCTTTAACCTTTATAAGATTATCCAATTCTTCTGTCATGGCATCTGAGAACAGATAAATTTTGTTCCCTGGTGATAGCACTGGGTAGAATCGAGACTTTTTCTTTAATCCAGTGTTTTTGCTTTGATTAGTTTGGATATTCATTTGTTCCAACATTTGTGAGTCTGTTATTGTGTCCCCCTGTGGGTTGAACATTGCATCGAATGTCTCTCTTAAATCAGGTAGTTGTTCAATAGTAGTTGTGCATTCCTCCTCTACTGCTTGTTCTGTCATGTTATTCAAATTGCTCGATATCACTTTATTCGCATGAACTTTAGCCAGTTTTAGTTTCCTCACAAACTTGTAAAGATCGATTTTTATTTGAGGATAATCGAAGTGAGCTTCCGGACAGAATGATAGACCTTTGTTCAAAACAGTTTGTTCCTCGTTTGTTAGATGGTATTGTGATAGATTTACAATCAGGTTGGTCACTTCCTTTTGCGGAGGGGATATTGTCTTCTTTCGCTGTTTTGACCTGCGGGTTTTGCGGGTGCTGGTGAGGGACTTGGTTGGTTTTGTGTGGCTCTTCCTCTCCCTCTGCTTTGAAAGGGCATTCTCCCTCTTCCTCCCCCTCTGGTGATATTTTTCTCTAGGTTCACCATTCTTACTTCCTCTAAAATATTGAAGTTTTTTGACTGGTCACGTGTTGCTTCCGTTATACTTGCATCAGATTCACTTCCACTCGATATCTGTGTGTTGGGTGGAAAGTTTTTCTTCAGGTTGTCGTAACGTCGTGCAAACATAAGGATTCTACCGTGCAGGTAATCTAATTCGTCCCTTTTAAACTTACGCTCCTTGCGTTCTTGTATTTCTACTTCATATTAATCCAGTCTACCTTCCATTTCTTGTCTCATTTCAGTGACTTCTTCTTGCTTTGTTTCCTTTGAAAGAAGTTCCTCTAGCTCCTTGATTTTTTCAGTGATATCGTCAATGTCCATTTTTGCATGTTTTATGAGGATGCGCATCATATTTAGAGAACACGTAGTGTTGTTTTCCAACCATTCCATGATCAATTCCTCTTTTGTTTCAGGGTGTGTTGGCATAGTAAATATTCTAAGTCCTCGCGGAATCCTTTTGACTTCCACATAATTCTCGAGCGTTATGATTTCCCAGCTTTTGTTAACTTCTTTTTTGTATAAGCGTTCGAGTGCATTGATTTGCTGCTTAAGCGTGACGTTGTCATTTTCAGGTGTTTTTGTTTTTCGTGCCACGTCTGCCACTGTGGCCCCAGGTTTAAACATCGTGGACGCTTTGGTGGCGCGTTTAGCAACACGCGCTTCCATTTTCGTAAGCTTCTCACAGTCTTTTTAAAGAACACACCTATTACTGCAAGAGTGTTCCCCTTGTAAGTGATTTTCAGATGCTTCACTTTCTCCAGTCCGACTTGAAATAAACAGCCGTGCGTATCGTTTACGCTTCGGCGTCCTCACCGTTATTTCAAAGTACAGCCACTTCGATTACCCACTTATTCAGTTGCATACATTGCTCGAAAACGCTCACCTCGTTGTGGATCTTTTCCAAAAGCCGCAGCCGAGCCTGCCGACTCTTCCACTGGACAGACGAGGGCGTTTCCTTCTGAGTTCAAGCGGTTTGCTCCACGTAGGTAATCGGGCGCTCCTCTCTGCGACGTATTTCCACAAAACGATCCTTTCATGCAATGAGAGCGCTACACAGTGTGTGCTCGGCCCAAGGGCTGGATCAAAGCCCGAATTTCAATTTAGAACACAAGGAGGGCGGCACAACCGGATACTTTTTAAGAAGCCTTTATTAGCACTTCACAACACTCCACCAACGCGTTTCAGCCTCACGGCTTTTCTCACGGTCAGCAAGTCCTTTTTTACTTTTCATTTATATACTGCCCCATTTTAGCCTCAATGTGGCATTATGGGATACGTAGTTTATGAAGCTTGTTTCCTTCCCAGTGTAAGAATTGGCTTGATAGTTTGGTTTGCCCTGTGCCCATCATGCACTGGGACAGGAACAGACTAATTTGCATGTAGCCAGGTTCTGAGCTGGGATGGTGCAGTGAGCTAAAAAACGGTGATGGATCAAGCCCTGATCTTTGGACTGGGTAAGAGTGGTCTGCTTAATTCAGACACTCTGTTCATCACCACCCCCTTTTCTGAATCACTTTTTAAAACCCTGCGCCACATTATACCTGCGTCAGGTATAATGTATGCAGAGGGGGCGTTCCCTCGCAAAAAGCTTGGTAATAACGATGCAGTGAAATCTGAGATTTCACTGCGTCACTTTTAGCATGCTGTTGCATCAAAATCTTGCGCCTGCCTCACAGCAGGTGTAAGACTGACGCAAGACCTTTCACATGGTGCTTTCCCCATGTGAAAGGACGCATTACTGGAGTTGCGTCACTTTTGTGATGCACTCCAGCAATGCGTCACTTTTGTGTTTACAGATAAGTCAGAAATACTGACGTATCTGTTACTCTTTGCAACATGATTCGTCATACATTAAATATGACACATCTGGAATGTCGTAAGGAGTGCGCACAGAAAAGTGACGCATCGCACCAGCGGTGTAAAAAAATGTGCCTCGTTGCGCTATATTTAAAAAGTGACGCATCTAGGTAGATGGGTCACTTTTTAAAACCCTGCGCCACATAATACCTGCGTCAGGTATAATGTATGCAGAGGGGGCGTTCCCCCGCAAAAATCTTTGTAATAGCGACGCAGTGAAATCTATGAGATTTCACTGCGTCACTTTTAGGATGCTGTTGCGTCAAAATCTTGCGCCTGCCTCACAGCAGGTGTAAGACTGACGGAAGACCTTTCACATGGTGCTTTCCCCATGTGAAAGGACGCATTACTGGAGTTGCGTCACTTTTGTGATGCACTCCAGCAATGCGTCACTTTTGTGTTTACAGATACGTCAGAAATACTGACGTATCTGTAACTCCTTGCGACATGATTCGTCATACATTAAATATGACACATCTGGAATGTCGTAAGGAGTGCGCACAGAAAAGTGACGCATCGCACCAGCGGTGTAATAAAATGCGCCTTGTTGCGCCATATTTAAAAAGTGACGCATCTAGCTAGATGGGTCACGTTTTAAAACCCTGCGCCACATTATACCTGCGTCAGGTATAATGTATGCAGAGGGGGCGTTCCCCCGCAAAAAGCTTCGTAATAGCGACGCAGTGAAATCTATGAGATTTCACTGTGTCACTTTTAGGATGCTGTTGCGTCAAAATCTTGCGCCTGCCTCACAGCAGGTGTAAGACTGACGCAAGACCTTTCACATGGTGCTTTCCCCATGTGAAAGGACGCATTACTGGAGTTGCGTCACTTTTGTGACGCAATTCAGCAATGCGTCACTTTTGTGTTTACAGATACGTCAGAAATACTGATTCATCATACATTAAATATGACACATCTGGAATGTCGTAAGGAGTGCGCACAGAAAAGTGACGCATCTCTGTTTTCACGCAGCGATGCGTCACTTTTCAGAAATGAGGCCTCCAGTTTATTCACTGTGTCACCTCTACGACCCTTTCTTGCGTCAATACGTCCCTTTTGCATACATTACACCTGACGTAGGCATAATGTGGCGCAGGGGTTTACAAAGTGACGCATTTACCTAGATGCGCCACTTTGTAAATATGAATAAATAAGGTGCTTTTTTTATTGGACTGATGCGTCACAAAAAGTGATGCTTTGGTGGCGTTAAAGTGACGCATGGCTTCATAAATGAGTACTTCTGCCTTCAACTCCAGCAATGCATCTTTCTTATCCTTCCACACCCCTGTTCCTTTTCAACATTTTCCTTGAATATCAACATTCCCCATATTCACTCTTCTTCTCCTTACTTTCTTTCCTAACTCTCACCTTCTTTCAGTCCTCCTACTTCACTTCCTTTCTCCTCTCATACCTTTCTGTTCTTTCTTACCCATTTTCCTTTCCATTATCAATGCACTCTATTTCACTTACTCTTTTTCATTTTTTTAAGAATATAGCTCTTTGATGAGAATTGGAGGTAGTTCTGAAAAGACCTTTTTTTTTTCTTCTTTTTTCTAAACAGGAACAAAAACAGGGAATGGAAACTGCTCAACAGGAGCAAAGAAAACAAAAAAAATTAGGGGTGGGAAGGGCAGCGATGGTTTTCTAATGCTCAAACCATGAGCTGTACACTTTGTTCTCCGAAGGTAAGCAGTTGATTGCAGTATCTGCATCTGAGGGCACCGTGGTTAAAAGCAGGTTGAATGTTCGGAACTAGCTCTTGTGATCTCCCCCTCCCAGAAAAAGTTGCTCCTCCGGTGGATGTAGAGGCCCCATCACTGGGAACCTCTTGTGCCAGAGCCCTGACACTTTCCCGGGCAAAATTCTGGGGTGCTTCCTCTCCACAAGTCGGATCATTGTGAAGTTTCCAAATGAGTATTTTTTTAAGGGGTTACCCCGTGACAGCACTTCTTTGCAGATCCTGCACTCCACTTTTGGAGCATTCACCTTTTTTTGGTTAGGTAGGATTTTAAAAAATTTCCAAATAAAATGTTCCTTAACTTTTCATTGAGGAGGCTCTTCATTGATGAATTCAGGTTCTTCATCACTGCTGGATTCTGTGGCAGCCATGGTAAAACCAAGAAATATCCAGGAGCAAAAAGGCAGGTCTTGCAGTCACAAAAGTGAAAGAAGAAGTGAAGGAAATGGGTGGGTATTTCATTCTTTGTAAAAAAAACTGTTAGCAAACCAATGAAAAGTGTTATTTTAAGGTCACATGACTTGACGCGCTGACGCTGCGCGCACCCGAGCGCTTCCGGGGCGCATACGCAGCGCGAACGTAGGCACTTCTGGGGGCGCACACGCGGCGCGAACGTAGGCGCTTCCGGGGCGCACAGGCGGCGCGAACGTAGGCGCTTCCTGGGGCGCTTACGTTGCGCGCCGAAGTGACGTCATCATAGTTTTACGGAAATGAATAATCATTTTCCTTATTAAAAAAAAACTGCTTTTATTTGTATGGTACGAAATGTTTTGCATTATTATTAACTTTTCATTCATATTTGTTTCACAAACGAAAGTAGCGCTCTGGGTGCGCTTTCCGGAGAGCTTACCGGAGAGCTTACCGGAGCGCGCAGCCAGAGCGCCCCAGGAAAAAATGATATAAAAAAAACCTCAAAAATTAATACCTACACAAAACAGCAAATTATAAAAAAAACATAGGTTAGAAACTCGATATAGAAAGGAATTAGCATTTAAAAAACCTATGAAATTCACTGAAAAAACCATAGGTTTCACACCAGTTATAGTTAGGAATTAGCATTTAAAAAACCTATTAAATTCACTGAAAAAACCATAGGTTTCACACCAGTTATAGTTAGCTGGAAATTTTATTGGAATAAAACCATTGAAATTCCCACGTTATAGTTAGTTGGACTCACTATAACTTGCGCGCCTGCAATGCACTGCTGATGACGTCACATATTACATCACTCATGACATGGTCAGTGACATCACTCATGACATCACAGTGCTTTGTGGGCTTCTCGTGCCCATTTCATTGGGGCCGCCCTGAAGGGTTTTTGGCTCCGGAAACGAGAGACTTTTTGTTTGAGATATATATATATATATATATATATATATATATATATATATATATATATATATATATATATATATATATATATATATATATATATACATAGATCGTGCTCTGGGGTTTGGTCCAACAGTTTAAGAAGCACTCGGGTACAAAGTAGCTTTCACCCCAACTGCTTTTAATAGATAAGAACAAACGCCCTCGCCAGACATTAGAGCATCAGACTGGTGTTCGGACATGTTTCGGGTAAGTCCATTCTTCAGCGGAATTACAGTCTTGTGGCACTCATGGGACCACGCCCTCCACTTTATCCTTATCGTACGCCATGTTTGGCTGCTCTAACTTGAGGCTGTACGTTGATTTCTGGGAGGCATAGTCCATTGCTCCTCAGAGTGCAATACAATCCATGCTGTGTTTAAGGATCCACATGAGCCCCGGGAGGCGCAGCTTGTTCACCATGCGACATTTGTACCCCACACCAAAAAGCCACTCGCTTCATGACTCCGTGGCCTCCGCTTATCGGGTGGTGCTCCTCAGCGGCAGGACAGCCGCTTAAACATCGTGCTCTGGGGTTTGGTCCAACAGTTTAAGAAGCACTCGGGTACAAAGTAGCTTTCACCCCAACAGCTTTTAATAGGTAAGAACAAACGCCCTCGCCAGACATTATGGCATCAGACTGGTGTCCGGACGCATTTCGGGTAAGTCCCTTCTTCGGCGGAAATACAGTCTTGTGGCACTCATGGGACCACGCCCTCCACTTTATCCTTATCATACGCCATGATTGGCTGCTCTAACTTGAGGCTGTACGTTGATTTCTGGGAGGCGTAGTCCATTGCTCCTCAGAGTGCAATACAATCCATGCTATGTTTAAGGCTCCACATGAGCCCCGGGAGGCGCAGTCGTTCACCATCCGACATTTGTGCCCCACACAAAAAGCCACTTGCTTCATGACTCCATGGCCCCCGCTTATGGGGTGGTGCTCCTCAGCGGCAGGACAGCCGCTTAAACATCGTGCTCTGGGGTTTGGTCCAACAGTGTAAGAAGCACTGGGGTACAGCTACTATGTACCCGAGTGCTTCTTAAACTGTTGGATCAATGCATGGCCCCCCTCCTGGGCACCTTATGGCCCCAGGGACCCCATCCCCTGGGGCCTGCCCTCTCCGTTGGGGACCGTGGGGGGTCCCCAAGCCCCCCACGGTCCCTGCCGGCTCCCCACATCCAGCGGGAGCCGGCATTGCTTTTCTGCATGGGGAGCAGCTAACATGCTGCTCCCCATGCAGAAAAGCAAGCTGCATTGATTTTTGAAAGAGAGAGCAGGGTTCCTGCTCTCTCTTTCAAAAATCAAAGCAGTTTGCTGTGGTAGAGTGGGAGCCGCGAGGCTCCCGCCCTACCATAGCAAACAGCAGTGTCCCGGGGGTGGGTACCCCGGGACACTGCAGGAGCTAGCCCTGGGGGTGGCAGTCCCCAGGGCCATCAAGGACTCACGCGGCCCCCCTCCCACCTGTTAAAAGCCCTGGGGGGTTAGTGGTCCCTCGGGCTGGGGTGCCCATCACAGACCCCCCTATTTTACGTATTAGAGCCCCGGGGAGGTGGCGGTCCCCGGGGCATGTGGGGGGGGGGCTAGAGTCCCGCACACAGTTTTAAAAAAAAAATGATTCAAAAAGGAAGCCCCGGAGGGTGGCTGTCACCGGTGCTCGGGGCGCCTTAGAGGCCCCCGAACATACATATACAAGCCCCGGGAGATGGCGGTCCCCGGGGCGGCGCGGGGGCCTGTGTGACTCTGCTATTATGATTACTTTGCCCAGGGGGTGGCGGTCCCTGGGACAGTGTGGTGGGGAATGTGGCCCCCCACACTTTTTTCACTATGCCCCCGGGATCGGTCCCCCCGGGGGCTAATTTGAAAAAAGCAGACCAGGTTTTTTTTTTCTCAGGGTACGCGTACCTACGCCTATCCCGCAATGTTTTAAAAAATAAATACATTTTTGGGGCCTTGGGTGTCCTTATGGGACCCCCTGAGCAGGCCTAGGGTGTCAAGGGGTTTCTACCCTGCCCCCTTTGTGTGTTTTTTTTTCGCATTTCTCTTGCTACTTTCTTGTGCCTCGGTTCTACCGAGGCACAAGATGGCTGCCAACACTTCCTGGTTTGAAGTGTTGACAGCCAATTAGCATAAAGCTCTTGCTCTGGAAGTACAGAGTACGGTACTTCATCTCTAGATATATCTGTGATTTTACTGATGATTTTCTCAGGAACTACTGAACAGATTTACACAATTTAAAAAAAAGCGAGATTTGCGAACTGAACTCTACCTTTTTGCCAAATTTGGTGTAATTCCGTTCTGCAGTTCGGGCTGTAGCCCTGGCTAAAGTTCCTATGGAAAATTGCATGGGGAAAACACGTTTTGGGACCCCCTTTTTTCTCAGACGCCGCTTTACGAATCACCCCCAAACTTTCAGAGAAGGAGCGGTGCGGAGCAGGCCATTTTCTTGGAGAATTTTACGAAGATTTTTCAACCGGCGCCAAAGTTATTCCATATAGAATGTTGCGGATTTCCTATGGGAATTAGGTCCTAACTATAACTACCTACTGGCCATAGTGCCTTAACATAACATGCACTGCTTATATCCCTTTAAATTATATCATTTATACCACCTAAAATTATAGTATTTACAACAACACTTATCACATCACAAATTATATTACTTGTGAGAACAGAGTGCATGGTAGAGCGACAAGTTATAGTTAATGTATTGTGGATAACAAGTTGAATACACTGTGTAAGGAGGTTCGTGAATTATGATAAATTGAAGGTGTTGTATAAATTATAAATAAAAGGTATAAGTATAGTTTTAGAATTTCTAAATTTTATGAAGTTTAAGCTTTATTTAAATTTAACAAACTTATAGTAATTTAAAAGTGGTCTATAAATTATAAATGTAAGGCATGATTAAAAGTTTAGCAGTTCTAATGTCTTTGTTTAGTTTAAGTCTGATTTGCATACAAAGAATAAATAAAGTTTTCCTAACTATTACAAGATTCTTATGTGGTTTGCATTTCGCTTCCATTTTAGTTCTCCCGTTAACTTAGCCTGATTTTCTAATGGTGCTTTGTGCTTGTTTTTCTATTTTGAGAATGGCCCTTACATACATTTATTGATGCCTGGTAGTCTGCACAGTTAGTTCCAGGGTCGTACATATTCAGAACATGAGACAATGTTTTGTTTTCTGTGCTTGCAAAGAGAAAACTCTTCTGCTTTAGTTGTAGGTAAAACTCTGACCAGCACCTGTGGCACTGTTTAAATAGGTTGCTGTTTTATTACAAAATTTGCACTTGTGCTGAAGTTGGTGAGAGGTCCACCTTTGCTGAAATCATCACAGAATGCTGCAGGAAGAGGCAGTCCAACTGTCCCCATCCTCATTCTGAGAAGTAAGATAGCTGTACGCTCAGTAGAGCAACTCTGGATGCACTGATCCTGGGTTTCTAACATATACTGTCAATGTATGAGGATGTCGTTCCCCAAAAAAGGGCAGATGGGTAATCTTGTAATGTTCTCTTTAGCATAGAGGTGAGCAATAGATAGGAGTAACATCAACCAAGTTATGATGCAAGAGTGACAAACGAAAGGGTTAGATCTATTTCCATGGTTTCCTTTCGAAGATGAGAGTCATATTCTAGCAACAACCACATCTATAACTCTGAAGGTTTAGGCGTTTAGATGATGTACTATGAGTTAGTTAAATAGACCAACCTTTACTGATTATATAAGAAAAAAGGCCTCATTACGATGTCGGTCAGAAAGCATTTTGATCGACTCCTTTAAAAAATAGTTTCTGACCAACTCTGGGAGTCCGACTAGCCATTTACGATGGTTCTGAACACCGTTCGGTTGGACTCCCATTGACTTCAATGGGAGCCTAAGTTCGACCGACAGCACAGGCTCCCATTGAAAAAAGTGTTGGTTGCAGAAAACCATGGTGCCTGCCACACTGTGCATGGTTGCAAAGAGGAATCCAATGGGTATCCCTAGGAGACCCAACCGGAGGTCTCCGGGTGAAAGGAACCTGCTACAGGCCCCCAAAGTCAGTTTCTGACAGTTTTCTATGTAGGATAAACCAATTCGGAAAGGCTGTCCGAATCCGACATTGTAATCGCTCAGTCAGAAACGCAGTCCATAGAGCTATACCCATTATCTCTGAATGACTTGTAGTCTCCGAATGCCGGTCCAGACTGAGTCAGACAAACCGATTGGTTGTCTTACATCAGAATTGTTCACTCGGAAATGTTTCTGAGTTAGTCTGAAACATGGGTTCTGACTCAGGTTAGGAAAATCTGAATGCCGTTCGGAGCCTTTCCGACCGACACCGTAATGAGGCTCTATGTCTTTGTATAATGAAGTTTTGTTGTTCTTGACACACAGCCCTGCTAGATTAGTAGAAACCACATAACAAATGTAATTGTAAATGTAACTTTATTTATTTTTTATTTTTAATAAAAAGGTATTTCTAATCATACTGGTTTATGATATCAAGTGGAGTGTGGAGTGTGGATATCATGTGGAGTGTTGTACAGTAAAGTGGTAGAAAGTGTGCTACAATGTAGTGTTATACAGAGTAGTGTTGTCGAGCAACATAAAGTTGAGTGGCATAGAGTGTAGTGAAGTGCAGTGTAGTGGTGTACAGTGGGACAGCAAAGAGTGGATTTTGGCAGGAATATATGGCCTTGCAACTCATACCATTACAAAGCATACTTTCACATGCAGATTTTACAATGTGACTACCATTACAATGCATATTTTTACAACACAAGCCATACCAACGCAAGTTAATGCATACGAATACAATGAAAACTATTACAAAGCAAAATGATTATAGTATGCTAAACGTACGCAGAATTTACGTGTGAAAGCAGTAAAAAAAGGTTAAAAGAATAATACATCCCAAATAATAAAAAAATAAAAATTACGACAAATACTCCAATTTCTTTTAAAAAACAGCGTGCATTCATTAGCAAAACAGAGTATACATACAGAGCATAAAAACGCTATGTCCTTCCAGCATTCATTAGCAAAACAGAGTATACATACAGAGCATAAAAACGCTATGTCCTTCCACTATTTCCACTACAACATCCTAGCCATCATCTACTGTAAAGAAGTGGTGTCCTTTCACCCTTTTCACTACAACAACCAAACCACAATCTACTCAAAATGGCTGCCATTCTGAACGGAAATGTTAAAAACAACATTTTAGACACAACATAAAAAATATACATTATGTCAGGTTCTGCATCACGTAGAAAAAAGGATTCCAAAACATATTTTCTTTAACATTTTCGTTAGCAGCAAACATACATATAAATTTAGCTGACCACCATTTTGTGGTCAGTGGTACACTGACTTCCCAGGTAACCTCAAGCATCTGGAGTAGAAGAAATGTGAGAGCTTTAACATCATACACTGCCATTTATTGACTGAAGTAAATATAAGTGTAAGTTTTAAATAAAAGACATTTACATCTAAAACAACTATTGGCAAGCATAAAATACAATTCTCTAATATATTAAATTAACAAAACTTCAACATACATATAGAGCAAAACAGCAAAACAATACTCATCTACTGTCAAAAGTAAGTGAACATTTTACATAAATCAGATTATAATTAAGGTTCACAAAAACTCCCTAACAAGCATTTCAATATTATTTGTTTAATACATTTATAAACTTTAAACAGACACATACAGCTATCAATGTTGAATTTAATCTCTGAAGAAAGCCATCAGTAAGTTTACTCTACAGTATTATTTTAACCCCAAAAATAAATAGATTTGCAAATAAAATATTATATCTTATGTAAAACGATAATAAGTATTATAAGGCAAAATAACTATTCGAAGTGCATAGGATGCTTGCCTCAGGGAAGGTTTTGGTTAGTGCTGGGGGAAAAATTACTATTTTAACTCCACCAGGTTTTGCCTCAGGGAAAATGTTGACCAGTGATGTGGGCAAAATTACTATTCTAACTCCACTGGGTGCTTGCCTCAGGGAAGGTGATGGTCATTGTTGGGGGCATAGTTACTATGCTAACTCCATAGAGTGTTTGCTTCAAGGAAGGTGTTGGTCAATTTTTGGGGGCAAAATTACTATTGAAACTTCGCAGGGTACTTACCTCAGGGACAGTGTTGGTCAGTGGTACAAAAGGGGGTGGTGATGGACGGAGCATCTAAATCAATCAAACACTCACACCCAGTCAAAAGATCTGGGTTTAATCCAGCCCGAACTGCCAAGACATGTCTTCCCTGGACCGGAAACAAGCTTCAGAGGACCGGTTTCTGGCATTCAAGCCGTCTTCAGCCCGGCTTGCTTGAATCCAGTGGCAAAGTGAGCAAGGGACTCACATCTGAGCATACCCTGCCACACTTTTGGCGGCCAAGAGCGGTCCAAAAGGAGCTTGGCAGTTCGGGCTGGACTGTTCCCATGAGGCACAGGGTCAGACTGATTTGCATATAGCCATGTCTGAACTGGGGTGGCAGAGTGGGCTGAAGAACGGTGATGGATTAAACCCAGATCCTTTGACTGGGTGTGAGGGTTTGATTGATTCAGATGCTCCGTCCATCACCACCCCCTTTTGTACCGGGTCAGTGGTGGAGGGCACAATTAGTATTCTAACTCTGCTCAGACGTGAGTCCCTTGCTCACTTTGCCACTGGATTCAAGCAAGCCGGGCTGAAGATGGCTGGAATGCCAGAAACCGGTCCTCGGAAGCTTGTTTCCGATCCAGGGAATACATGGCTTGGCAGTTAGGGCTGGACTGTTCCCATGAGGCACAGGGTCAGACTGATTTGCATATAGCCATGTCTGAACTGGGGTGGCAGAGTGGGCTAAAGAACGGTGATGGATTAAACTCAGATCCTTTGACTGGGTGTGAGTGTTTGAATGATTCAGATGCTCCGTCCATCACCACCCCCTTTTGTACCGGGTCAGTGGTGGAGGGCACAATTAGTATTCTAACTCTGCAGGATACTTGCCGCAGGGAAGGTGTTGTTCAATGATGGGTACAAATTACTATTTTAACTCCAAAGGGCTATGACTTAGGGAAGGTATTGGTCAGTGTTGGGGGCAAAATTACAAATCTAACTCTGCAGGGTGCTTGCATCAGGGAAGGTGTTTATAAGTGTTGAGGCAAAAGTACTATACAAACTCTGCAGGGTACTTGCCTCAGAAAAAGTGTTGCTCAGAGGTAAGTGGCAACATTACTAATGTAGTCAGATCTGAAAGGTGGTGTTGACTTCTTGGGTAGTTCTCAGTTTAGGTGGAAAGCAGCTCCTGTTAGAGCACTCTCAACTCCAGCGACACTCTAGGTCTGCTCACCTCAAATGTCTGTTTTTCTATCAAAGTCATTAAGCATGGGATTAGCACAGTGCCATCCATGCTGAGATAGAAAAGGACAAAGTCTTTAGTGATGTCATCAGTGATGTCACAAACCATGTCATGAATGATGTAGTATGTGACATCATCAGCAGTGGATTGCGGGTGCACAAAATATAGTTAGTACAACTAACTATATAAAACTTATAGTTGTTTGAGTGAATTCCAAAGGTTATTTAAATGCTAATTCCTAACTATATAAGGCCTGAAACCTATGTTTTTTTTCAGTAAATATATATATATATATACATATATATATATATAATTACTGAAAAAAACATAGGTTTCAGGCCTGTTTCGGTCACAAGATGGAGGATAAACAATGTTGGGAATGGGTATAAGGGGGCACGGGAGACATATCCTGACCCCCTCGGTATTCTGAGGGGGTCAGGATTTTTCAAATTTTCGCACGGTTAGCGCCCGGTCTGCGCACCGGGTAGCGTTCCGGAAAGCGTAACAAGGGGAAAACCAAGGGAATAGTAAAATAATATTTTAGAGTGCTTTGAGGTAGGGTAGCTCTGAATAGAGCTGTTGTGTTGTGTGGGTGATGTAAGTACCAACATGTAGGTACCAATGAAGAGTCTAAAATTCAATGTACACCTTCTCCTCTGTAGATATTTTGTATGTTCTAATATGAGTTATTTAAATGTAAATGTGTGGGAAAGCACTTCATGCTTTAAAGCAATTGTATTCTTGAACTGATTGCTCTTTCCTCTTAGTCCTCCTCTTTGTTTTTTTTCCCCACACTCTTCTTCAGCATGATAGTTGATAAATTTGTTCCCTCAAAAAATGTATATACATAAAAAAATTATATTAAATACATATAAAATATATTTTTCCTTTAAAAGAAGAATATATGTTACAGCTTTTGATATTTGCTATTAAAAACCATTGAAATTTACTGAAAAAACCATAGGTTATAGACCATATATAGTTAGGAATTAGCATTTACAAAACCTTGAAAATTCACTGAAAAAAACACAGGTTATAGACCATATATATTTAGGAATTAGCATTTACAAAACCTTATTTTACTCACACAAAACCATTGAAATTCGCATATATAGTTAGTTGCACTAACTATATATCGCGCACCCGCAATCCACTGCTGATCATGTCACATATTACATCATTCATGACATGGTCAGTGACATCACTGATGACATCTCAAATGACTCCTGGCGGAGTGATTCAAGCGCTATATAAACTCACAAATAAATAAATAAATGGGGTGCGGAGGGCTATAGGTACAAAATATCCTGATTTTACAGTAAATTATGTAATTCATCTAAATTGTTTTGTCCATTAGGCCAACGGCTATCAAATTCGAGTATCATTCTAGTTTCAAGCTGTCTTAATAGAGCCTCACGATCACCTCCTCTTTTTAATGGCAGTATCGCCCCCACCACAAAGTATTTTAAACAAGACAGGTCATTATTATGAACTCTCCTGAAGTGGTGGGCGACCGGATAAGCTGGATCGTTGTGTAAAATTGCCCGAAGATGTTGTAATATCCTGACATGCACCTGGAGTTTGGTACTGCCTATGTACTTTAGGACACAGGTGCATGTCAGGACATAAACGGCATGATCCGTTTTGCAATTATAATTGCCATTAATGGGTCTAGGAACAGCACAAAAAGGGGTGGAATAGTGAGTGTTATTGATGCCAAATTTACAGGCACGACAGCTGGAACACTTGAAGAAGCCTTTGGAAGGTTGAAGCCAAGGAATTTTGGCTTTAAGTTCTGGAGCCGATTTGTCTAAGATGGTACCCATGCTCTTTGCCTGTCTGAATGTGATAGTGGGGGTATTAGGTAGTTTGTGATTTAACACAGGGTCACTTAGAATGATAGGCCAATTCTGTTTCATAATAGCTTTTAACTTTCTGTGTTCACTACTGTAGGTGGTTATCATGTGTGGACAATTGGTCCCTCCAATATCGATATGTTTGTTGGATTAAGGAACAAGCTCTCTCTGGTTCTTAATTTTGATTTGTCAATAGCTTGTTTGAGGGTATTTTTCGAATAACCCCTAGCTCTGAGTCGTGTCAACATATCTTGGAGACAAGACTCAAAATCAACAGGCGAGCTACAAATCCTCTTGAGTCTTAAAATCTCCCCATACGGAATGCTAGCAATAGTGTGTTTGGGATGCATACTAGACGTATGGAGTGTAGCATTCCCCGCAGTAGTTTTTCTATGTAGGGTTGTATTCATCTTACAGTCGGAGATATAGATTTTCACGTCAAGAAATTGTATCTTCTGTTTGTCAATATAGGCAGTGAAACTCAGATTGAGGGAATTATCATTCATTTGTTGGACAAAAGATAGGGCATCCTCCTTAGTCCCTTTCCATGCTATAAAGATATTGTCTATGTATCTTAAATAGCATATGACTTTGTTATTCATCCATTGGTGGAGATCAGCGGCAAGGACCTGCTCCTCCCACCAGCCTACGTGCAAGCACGCATAG
Source organism: Lissotriton vulgaris (assembly GCF_964263255.1). NCBI lineage: Eukaryota > Metazoa > Chordata > Amphibia > Caudata > Salamandridae > Lissotriton > Lissotriton vulgaris. The sequence goes on from NW_028242394.1 coordinate 18,997, forward strand.
CTGGGGGAGAAACAGGCCCCCATCACCACTCCCCTCAATTGTTTGTAAATTTGTTTGCCAAACAAAAAGTAATTATTATTAAGGCACCACTCTATCAGCCACATAATTACTTTATTGTGCTCATAAAGGGCAATGGGACGTTTGGCCAGAAAATGTTTAATGGCAGAGAGGCCCTATATATATATCACCAGACAAACGGAGTACCGTCGAGCGCTCAGCCTAAATTACCACAGAAGTCCAGGTTCTATGCCAAAGAAAAGAGGTTTATTAAACTCATAAACCTTTGCGACAGTTTTCGCGCTTACAAAGCGCTTGTTCACACAAAGTTTTGTTGAAGATTGTCGTGCTTTATGGACACAAACATTTCCCGATAATCAGAAAACATTGAAAGTGGACTGTTCGCGTGTCGGCCATGTTTAAGTAACACTACAGTAAAAGTAAACATTTGTCACAACCAAAATACATTCAGATTAACTTCTTCCATGCTCATGACGAGCTCAGCTCGTCATGAGGCACAGCGGAGCTGCACTCAGCTCGTCATGAACAATGGAAAATCTGGGATCCCAGCACCGGGGGGGAAAACCCTTAGCAGCCATGGAGCTAAACAATTAAATTGTATAACCCAGACACATACAACGATATTCTTACCTTCATACTAAGGCGCAGTTGAAAACAATTTAAAAGCGCATATTTATTCCGGGTCAATATCGGCAAAAGCCACCGAGGTGCATTCTGGTGTTGGTAGTTGATTTTACGGGCTGCACATAAATTCCACTGTAAATACAGATCTAAACAGCCTAAGGGACATGTTATGTATTGCGTGCAAAAAAGTGTAAAAAAGTAGAGGGACAAAATTAGCATTAGAACTTGGGACACTACTAAAAAGATTAATGGCTGATTAGTGCCAAGTTCAAATTTATCAATTCACAAGTGACCCAAAACAAGTCACTACTCCAGCGCCAGGTGGCAATTAAATACCAAGTTTAACTCTTTGTGTACAGAGTCCTAGTGGGTTGATTAATCGCTAGTTAGTGCGTTTATAATATTGATTCATCGCCCAACCTCACTGTATAGCATTTACTTATTGCTATCTAATGTAGGTTATGTGTCTGAAAAGTATCATAACAAAGAGAGTCCATATAATAACAGCACCTCATTAACCTCATGCAATCCAAGCCACAAAGTCCAATTGTGCAAATATAAACAGTGCTCCAGTTAAAATCATAAAAATGTCCATTACATCTTATGGAAGATCAGAGATGAATCATGGAGAAAGGATTAGGGTATCTCTTGTCACAGGCCTGCGGCAACTTCCCTCCTTTCCTACCTATAAGAGAACGAGAGAGATAGACAGAAGATTAGATGGAGTAAGGGTTATCTCATCATAAAAAACACAATTTTTCTACAGTGATATAGGACCAAAGTTAAACACATTACAGTCTATTCTACATGTAAATGTCTAACCATTTCCTCATCCATATTATATCCCTTCAGGTAGCGTGTGCATCGATTGGTGATATACTTGGAACCCAGTATCACCTGTTCTACAATAAAATAGACAATTTAGTGGTATCAGAGAAATGATGACTCTCAAAATGACGAGCTACGGGGTACTGTTTGTCATTTTTATTTATGGCTCTCGGATGTTCTAAAAGCCTTTTTTTGTCCATATGCGTCGTGCTGCCTACGTATTTGAGGTCACAGGGACAAACTAGTACGTAGATGACAAACATACTAGTACATGTAAGAAATTGTTTGATCTCCATCATCTTATTGGAGCTCGGACACCAATACTCTTTAACCATGTGGCTGTTGTTACAGGCTTTACAGTACCCACATGGATAGAATCCACATAGGTCAATACCTCTTTTAGCTTTCATACTGCTTATGTCGTTATGCACTAGCAGATCTTTAAGATTCTTCCCTCGTCTGCATGTGTTACTGGGTCTTTCCGGTAAATTGGATCCTATGATGGGATCCCCCTTCACTATGTTCCAGTTTTTGACAAGGATCTTATGGAACATATCAGAATTTTCATTGTAATTCAAGATGATGCGAGCCTCAATTGCATCGCCATCATCCGAACATTGTGATTCAATGGTATTCAGTAAGGTTTCACGTTTGATATGTTTGACCTTATCACTCGCTCTCTGGATAACCCACTTGGGGTATCCTCAAGCTTCAAATCGTTTGGACATGATTTTTTCTTCCAAAAGATAGTCAGTTTCAGAGCTGCAGTTCCTTTTCGCTCTGAGTAGCTCACCATAAGGAATGCTCCATTTCAGATTTTCTGGGATGCTACTTAGTTCATGTAGGAGGCTATTGCCTGCCTTATTTTTTCGGTACAAAACCGTGTATATGCTGTTTTCACTAATCAGTACTTTGGTGTCCAAGTAATCAACCTCCTTATCACTTACATTGCAGGTCAATGAGATACTGAGACTATTGTTATTTAGTTTAGTTATGAAGTCTAAGGCTTAATCTTTCGTGCCTTCCCAGACGACAAAGATGTCGTCTATATATCGTAGCCAAACTTTCACCCTTGGTAAGTCCTCAATCGATCTGCTGTCATTTTGTATATCATTTTCCCATGTCCCCATAAACAAATTGGCAAAACTCGGGGCAAAGCATGTTCACATTGCAGTGCCTTGCAGCTGTACAAAGATTTCATCATTGAAAAGGAAAAAATTGTTAGTCAAACAATGCATCATCATGTCCAAGATCATAGTTGTATGATCCAAAAAACAGAGTTTCCTTTTCTTTAAAAATCTGGCACATGCTTCCATTCCTTGTTGATTAAGCATGGGCGGAAAATACGTTACGCTCGCGGATTTTGCAGATTTTCGGTAAATTCGCAATCCGCGAACGCTCACGAATTTACCAAAAATCCGCAAATTCGCACGCAGCGGATTTTTTTTTCTTTGCGGTGTAAGTTTGCAATTGCGAACATGTAGGTGCAGCGGGCAGCAACAATCTCGCACTCGCAAAATTACAAAAATTGCAATTCTGAACAAGAAATCTACTAGCAAGCAGCATAGACCTTCTGAAAATGATGATTTTTATCAGAATAACTCCTCAGGTTGACATTTGCCTGCACTTTTTGGATTTGAGGCCTTTTGATTTTCTTTGGTTAACTTTTGGATTAGAAATCAACTTTCTCATATAAGCTTGGTGGGGCATTACAGTTTCTGTAATGCTGTTCTGCAGAAAAACGAGTTTTGCAAAAGTGAAAGCAGGTTCAAAAGTTCAAACTCATCATTAGTAACCGTTCCCTGTAGTGCTTCCTAACAAGGGCCCCTCCAGAGTTCAGTTGCTAGTTGCAACAATTGTATGACCCTGCTCTGACCCTCACAGCAGGCTCATAGAATAGCTACAAGAAGGCCACAAAGGTCCTGGAAAAAAAAATTGCACTGCAACAGAAAGCAAATTACAGATAAGGAAGCAGGTGCCAGACTGGAATTTTAAAACAGTGACACATTAATAAATCAACCCCAAATTAATTCATGTCAGTTGAAGGAGGCAGGTGTGCTTGCTTTTTCCCCCCATAATCTACAGTGATGATGAACCAGAGGGTGGCATTGATGTACCAGAGGGTGGCATGGGTGAAACAGAGGGTGGCGGGGGTGAAACAGAGGGTGCTGGGAACCTGTGATGATGAACCAGACGTAGAAACAACATAATCGTGACCGTTGCGAGCCGACATGTAAGTTTGCAATTGCGAACTGTTACAAAACCCTCGCGTACTGTCAGAAATCCTTGCGAACTGCCAGAAATCCTTGCGAACACAAAAAAAATCCGCAAATTTGCGGGAATTCGCGGATTTTGCGGATTGCGAGTTTCGCAAATACGCAAAATTCGCGAACGCCAGATTCGCAAAATTTGCGGTGGTAAATTTATTTATCAATGTGTATAGATATATAGTTTATATTAATTCACTTCCCTTGCTAATGCTAAGATACTACTGTTGTATGCTTAACAAGGTGAGGAACAATGCCCCATGAGCTACAATGATTTCTCAGATCACATCATGGTATATGTGCCAGTGTATGGGCTTTACACCATGAACCATGTCTATATATTGTTATAAGCATTTGAGGATGATGTTAGCCATGTGTACCATCCCACAGATTACTCAGCCCACATCAGGCTTTGTAAAAATGTCTGGAAGGTAGCTATACCTCACAGACCTCTTCAAAGTGCCACACAACCATATGCTCATAAAAACAGATGAGCATAATATCCCCTATTATGTATTGAATTGTTGGAAATGTGAGGTTCATGTGGGGTCAGTAGGCTCATCCTGCAGGGAACAAGGCCTGACAAGGAGTTGTGGGCAGTCTTGGCCATGGCGCAGCCTGTGCCAGAATTACTGGTGCTGGAGAACTGATGGAAAATGTAATTTCTTTGTAGATCCTTACATGTTCCCAGAAGGAGGCATCTGTACCACTAGTGGCCCTGATAGCTGTTACATGGATAATATAAGTAATGATGAGTGAGGTGAACCTCTGAGCTGATACTTCTCTTCAATGACCCAAAGTTTCAATATGAGTCTGTCAAAAATGACAACCAAAATCTTGCAACAGGTCTCGGGCTGTATTGTAGTGCCCCTCCACAGTTATGTAGGCAGCGGAAATGGATCTTGAGTATTGCAAGAGTCTGCTTAGTGGTACAGCTGGTGGCTGTGTGGGCACCATAGTACCTCCGCTCCCCAGCGGTGGCAGGATTCAGGTACAGAGTCAGTATGTAGTCATGGACAGCATACTCACTGTCACCTGTGGGGTAAGAGGAATAATGGTAAACACTGTCCTGCCACTGCTGTACATTACAAGTGTGTCTTTGTATCCTGTGCAATTACCTAGTAGGTAGCCCTCACCAAACTCCCCATTTGTGAGTCGACGGTGGATCCCACTGTGGCGAAAGATGAAGGAGTCTAGGTGCTGCCTGGGTATTTTGCTAAAATGTCAGTGATAATGTGCTTGGCATTGCACACCACCTGTATATTCGGGGAATGGTAGGACCTGCGATTCCTGAACACATACTCGTTCTAGGAGGGGGGGATATAGCGACATGGGTCCCATCTATGCAGCTGATGACGTGGGGAAATTGTGGAATTTGATAGAACTCCTGCTTGGTCTAGTCTAGTGCCTGTGGTGTGCTGGGGAAGTGGATGTGGTGATGCAGCCTCTGTACCATTGCATCAAGGAACACGTAGAAAAAGCCTGAAAGTGCACTCCGTGAGACCCCTCCTGCTGTGGCTGTCTCCCCCTGGAAGCTCCCTGATGCCAAGAGATACAGTGAGCACAGGACCTGGATATGGATGGGGATGGTCTGTGTCCTGTGTGATGGGTGTTCAAGTATAGGTTTGAGCTTCTCCAATAACCCCAGGATGCTCTCTTCATCCAGCCTGTAGTTAATATGGATCTCCTCCTCAGTCAGCTGGAACAGGGAAATGCGTGCTCTAAAGATC